>NC_056585.1:10622815-10635315 GCF_018340385.1 Cyprinus carpio
CCCAGTATTATTCAATTTTTATCAGCTCAGTGGAAACATCTGTGGTGTTTTTACGGTAGAGTTCTATGGTGAGCAAAAGAGCAAGACATCCTACCTCAAAGCCCACACACTAATATTGATGCCTGGAAATACCTCTATAAGAGCATGACGTCATTGATATCATTCCCCTAATCTCTTTTTCCATGGAGACAGAATCCTGAATCTGGTCTCAGGGGTTTTTTTTTATTTTTATTTTTTTATCCTTAATAATTTAGCTGATTTGCACATGCATTAATAGCCAAAGGGTGTTTTACAAGACCAGGCTGAGTCTAGATGCTCAGGGACTGATATGCAATGACATACATGCAAAGTGCAGTGTAGGTGTTAGACTGACAAGCAACTCTGCAACTCTGTTGGATGGGTTGCAGATATTATCTTAAATCTAAATTTATATACATTATGTAGGTGTACTTATTCCACTTAGTCAGCAGTCATCAACAAGCTATATGATGAGATGTGTCAGACATTTCAGCTTTAATGGCCAACAGCACAACCGGCGGAAGTCAAACCAACAAGGTGTTTTCTTGAAATCTAAGCCAGTTATGATAAATAGCTTTAAACCTTTTTTTATTTATTATTTTTTTTATTTTTGAATATGACAACTAATTCCGGAAGACAGAAAAAACACATCATAAGAATTAGTCAAGATGTTGGAATAGGGCCCAGACTGATGATTAACTCTTTTGATTTATCACTGACATATCTGAACACCTGCTCTGATAGCAATACAGTATTAATAAGCAGAATAACCAGCAATGAAATACTGAAAGCTAACCTTCTGTTCTTTGTTCTTTTGATGATTTACTGGTATATGGTTCAAATGAACCCTCATTATCCAAGTCACTTCCAACAGAGCAAATATTGTCCTTTTTAAAGAAAAGTCTTCACTTGGTGGCCATATTTGCAATGCCTTTGGCAGTTTTGATTATCCAAGATCAAGTCCTATCTACTTAGGGAAATCTTAAAAACTGCTTGCCATACTCATATTTAAATATCATATTTCATATCAGACCCAATAAATATTGTTCCTTATGCTCAAATAGCCTTAAAAAGCTTATATTTCAGGCTGGACCATGCGTTTTAAGACACTGTTTCTATGGCAACCGGAGCGTCTAACAACTGCTGCAGTGAGGCAATGGCTTTACCAATTGGCGATTGGCTGTTTGATTTAGAAGTCGGGACTTATTCCTCCATATTGTGGTTATTACTTTCTCCCATTTTAGTAATATGAATGCATTGTCATGCTTTATCTAAAGTCTTTGATTAAGTCTAGAAAAGGTGCCAGATTGGTTCTAATGACAAACAGCCAAGTCAATATGTGAACTGCTTTGTATTGCTCTCTTGTGTTGCAAACAGGTAAAAAGGTGCACCAACAATTCCAATATATGAGCATTTTAGGGAGAACTGTTGATATAGAAATAATGGATTTTTAAATAAATAAATCAAAATAATGGATTTTATGCAGTGAACACAATAACTTAGTCATGCAGTTCAAGGAAAAGCAAAGATATCAATCAATTATTGTCAATAAAAGAACTAGAGTGTGTGATGCCAAATGATGGCTTTCTAGAAAAGGCACAATGGAAAGCCAATATAGAGCTGCAGAAATATAGAATGAACTGTTATCTATTAGTAAAGCGGTCTGAAATGTTTGATGATCAGATCATAACCTACATAACCTGACCGCAAAAACACAGCATTAGAATTTGCCAAGTCAGTTTCTCAATTCAGGCTGCTGCTCTTTTGCAGATATGATAAAAGAGCACCAGAAATATTTCTCTGTTTTAACCACAGTCTTGTGGTTTCTTCACAGAGAAAGATACGCAGTCATCTTTCTCTGGGGGAATCTGAAGACTGCAAGTGGAATTTACATGCATTAAGAATGCTTTTTAAAAGGTTGAAAGGAAAAAATTAAAACAGTTTAATATATTTATTGGATTTTTCACATTTATGCTATTATATTTCATCAGTTTTATGTTTTTCGTCTTGAGAAAGGTTTTTGTTTCATTTTAGCATCCTCTCAGTGACATGCCCTTGGCCCGGGCCCCAAATGACTCGTCATACTCCTCTGCATTATTAAAAATATCTTTTTAAGTCTTCCTTCCTAGACCAGTGTTAGTTCCTACACTCGATATGAGGATGCTATGATTCACGTCCCATGATGAATCTTACATGCGTCTCCACAGATAAAGTTCCGTTCACAAAGACGAGAATAGAAGTTATTTCATGATCAAGTCTTTTTCTGTGTTTATTAGGACTCATCAGGTAGAAAGGGGGACAATGAGATGTTTTGAAGCATTGAAAAGAATACTCCCAGCAAATAGAGGACGTTCGGAGGACATCCGGATTTTGTCCGCTGTGTAACGTTCGCTGGCGGACGTTCTGAGGACATTCGTCCGAGCCAGTTTGCGAACGTCCCTGTTTCGTCCCTTATCTGCCATTTCCATTACAACACTTGAAAAATCCATTTAGACCTGACCAGTGTTGGGCAGTAACTAGTTACATGTAACTAAATTACGTAATTTAATTGCAAAATAAATGTAACTGTAATCTGTTACAGTTACTAGGAAAAAATGTGTAATTAAATTAGTTACTTATGAAAATGTTTACTAAGTACCAAGTTGTGTGGTGTAGTCCTCAATGGTTAATAGGGTGCTTATTCATTTAAAACTGTTACATTTATCGATTCCATTATTTTAAACCTTTGTAGTAATAGTAGGAAAATACTAACTATCATTTAACTTTACTGAAATTTTGCATTAAAATATCCTCTCGTATGTTCACATCACTTTTGGTAAATAAACACATACAAGGATAATGATGTGAAAAAACTAAATCATAAAAATCTAAAACAAAAAGAATCAAGTTTTACAAAATATCGTGAAAGTTTCATGGGACATTTCTTTAAAATTGGTCTTTTATTTAGTCTTGTGTGTTTACGGTTTCGATCGCGGACTTTTATTGTGTCTGTGGGTTTGCCGTGGGACTTTTATTTTGTCCCGGTCGCTGGTTCCGCTCATATGGCTGAAGATGGCGAGCGGATCGGGGCCCGTTTCTGCTCTCTGGACCGAAATCAACCGCTGCGGTCAGAACGGCGACTTTACTAGAGCCCTGAAAGCTGTCAACAAAAGTAAAATAAAAACATACTAATCATATCTTTGTCCAGATTTCTCTCACTGTAGATAAAACACTGTTTATCTCCATGTCTCCCGTAGCATGTGTCTAACCTGCAGTGCAGTAGATTCGCTAATGTCTGTTCTCTACACAAATTTCTGATTTTATTAGTGCAAATGGGATGTTTACTTAAATAAAACAACTCATGAGAGGCTCTTAAAGAGTGTCTTGGCAGTCTTCGAGACTTTCTGGAGGTTTGAGTGGTCTTTGCTTAGTGATTACGTGTCATAAGGGGCTGGGTTAAATGTAAACATGAGTTAAAATGTCTTAATATTAATATTTAACTTTAAAGATCTACAATGACTAGTTTTTATAAGTTTATTTTATCTTATAATATTATTGTATTCTGTATGCAAATTTTTTTTTTTTCTTTTTGCTGCAATGAGAATTATATGGTACCGGTTTAAAAATAATTATTTGAGATTTCACAATGATATATCTCGTTGATTTAATATTTACTAATTCTTTCCTTACCGCTGTTTGCAGTTCTCCATGAAAATAAGGACGACGTGACAGCACTGTGTTGTAAAATCGTCTGTCTGATCCAGAATGGAGGTTTTAAAGAAGCCCTGAATGTCATGAACACTCACACTAAATCACTGAGCAGGTGAGAGAGACACACAGGCTGCAGCTCTGTTCATACTGTATACTAGTGTTTCAAAATGCATGTGCTTTACATTCATTGCATTAAAATGCATTGCTACCTTTTGTGCCTTTTTGGATATCAGAATTGCAATGCAAATCATTTTTATAGAATACTGTCGTCAAAGACGGCATTTGAAGCTAAACACAGACATTTAAATGGACAGACTATGGATGGAACCTGCTATAATTACTCTATTTTTAAATTAAAATTAAATTTTAAAATTTTAATTAAAATTAAAATTAAATAATTTAAATTTATGCATTTAGCAGACGCTTTTATCCAAAGCGACTTACAGTGCATTCAGGCTATCAGTTTTTACCTATCATTTATTTAAAGCTATTACTTTTAAAGCATACGTTTGATTTAAACAATAGCCCTGCAGTCACAGCATGAAATAACCAACCATTTAAACATTTACCTATTTTATCTCACAATTCTGACCTTTTTTCTCACAAATGCAAGTTTAGATCTCCTACTTCAGACTTTTTTGACTTCAATTTAACTCAATAATTGAAAGTTTGTCCATTTTGAGGGGAAAAAAGCTGGAAGTGTGGGATATAAACTCATGATTCTGACCCGTTGGGAAAAGACAGAATGGCGAGTTGATTTTTCTTAGCAGAATTGTGAAATATAATCTCGGAATTGCGAGAAAAGAATCAGAATTTTGAAATACAAACTCCGTTACCTTTTTAAAATTATTTTATTCCATGGCTTCCATAGACTGCATGCCTTGCCTTCTGTTATCTACTAGATATATATATATATATGCCTTTTGTTTTTTAGCATGAAATCTGATTTTTATATGTATTTTTTTTTTTTTAAGTGAAATCTAATTAAACAACTTGGGTAAAATTCCAATATAAATAAATATTTCAAGATGAATAAATATTGGACTGAAGCAACTTGGGTTTACTTGATTATAAAAAAAATCTTAAAATAAATAATAATCAAAAAATAAACCATAATATCAAAAATGAACATCACGCTATCTAGGAACATTTCTTCATCTCTCAATTATCATTGTATTGTATTGCATTGTATGTTTTGATCATCAAACTTAGCATTTAAATATTAATTTTACATTTTATTGAAGCTACAGAGTGGTATCTGATATTTATGTCATTTAATGTAAGTATCTGCTATAAAGATCTCATTGACTTATATTGAAAGCATCAGAATTTCATCTTACCTTTTGCCTAGATGAATATCAACATGTGTACCAAACTGAATATTTTTGCTCCGTTTGGGCCTCTGAATAAAATCCTTGAGTATGAACTAGGCTACATATTCACAATATGTCATACTATATGATCCATATATGATACATGGCAAAGATTTAATGTTTTGTTAAAATATACAGTATGTATTATTGCACAGAATTTTATTTGTTGTTCAAATAAATCCCAGAGACGTAGTTTGGCTGGTTCATATACGTTTAGATCAGTGCAGTGCATATACAGTAAAAATTATTATGCTTCTGAGAGTTGCTGAATGTGGTAGAAGTTTCAGCCCTTTTCTGCATCTGTCCTCAGTGTAATAAAAGCTTGTTGTATTTTGTGTCTCTGTAGTGACATGATCGGGTTCGAGAAGGCCTACTGCGAATACCGTCTGAACAGGGTGGAGCACGCTTTGAAAACTCTCCAGGGAATCCCAGAGCAAACAGACAAACTCAAGGAGCTCTACGGCCAAGTGGTGAGAACTGTGGGGCTTGTGTCTGCGTTTGGGGTAATGAGTTTACTGAATGCAGGAAATGATGCAAGTTGTGTGTGTAGTTGTACAGACTGGAGCGGTACGACGAGTGTCGGGCTGTCTATAAAGACCTGATCAGAAACTCTCAGGACGATTATGAAGAGGAGAGAAAGACGAATCTGTCAGCTGTATTAGCGGCACAGAGCACCTGGGAGAACACGTCACCGGTGAGAAACGGATACGCTCATCTGTGGAAATGTGTTGAAGTGATAGCATCTTATATCTTTTCTGTGTTTTGCTTGTATTTAGGAGGATCTGGGTTTACCGGAGAGTTCATATGAGCTGTGCTACAATGCTGCCTGCTGCCTGATTGGTCAAGGGCAGCTCAGCCACGCCATGCAGAAACTGCAGAAGGCTGAAGGTCAGAGGTCATGCCTTTATTTTAGGGCTAGAGCAGAGATTGCAAACTATGGGTTTTTATCATTGGAGAAAGCTAATAGTCAACATAGATCATAAGAATCCATAACTATAAAAAATCTAGATATACAAAAGTTAAGTCTCAAAAAAACAGAGCTGGGTAGTAACGGATTACATGTAATCTGGATTATGTAATCAGATTCCAAAACTCAAGTACTTGTAATTAGAGTAAACTACTTTTTAAAATACTCGTAATCAGACTACAGTTACTTTTTCATGGATTACATATTACATTTAAATTTACACAATGGTAATAAGTTGTTCACAATTCACTGATTCTCCTAAATTTCATTTTTTTTTACGTTTATATTTTTTCCTATTAAACCTGCCACATATATACGTTTGTGATTCTTCGAGTTTTTCCGGCGGAGAGGGGGAGGGGTGTCATAATCGTGCTCAGAAGAAATCAGTAACAAGATAATGGAAAATGGAGGGGAACACAGCCTTTAAAATGTTCTTTAATATATTTTTTGTAATGTTGATTTTTCTTTATTGTTACTACCTTATGCACTTCAAGTGTTTTGAGATTAAATATTTAACTTAGATATGGTCTTTAATATTAGCAATATAAATATATATATATTAGCAATAATCGGAATATTTAAAATCGGAATATTTAAAATTATTTTTGCAAGTTTCATTTTCTTTAATATTCATTTTTGTAATATTGTTTGTCTTTTCCTCATTGTTACTACGCACTTAAAATGTTTTGAGATGGATAGAAATCTCATTGCTGTGTAAATTTAGTCTTTTTCAAAATTCATGTTTGCAATGTAGCTATTTTTTTATGTTTTTCATTGATACATTCATATACACTTCTAGTGTTTTATTAGATTAAATAGTTGACCTGGCAGTAATATTGCTGTGAATTTCATGTTTTTCAATATTGGTTTTTGTAATGTAGCAGTAAATATCATTTAAAATCATTAGATGTGATTTTGTTTTATTTAGTGTTACGAGCAAACACTAACACCAAGGTACATTAGTGTCAGTATTTTTTAAGTATTAACTGCCCATACATTGCACTTGAAAAAAAAGCTATTGTGGCTCTTGTTGGTGAATTAAATATATTTTGTGGAATATATTTTTTCTTTGTATCTGTCAAAATAGTACAAAATTAGACTAATTCAATATATATGATATCAAATAAGGGTTAGCACAAATGTAATCTAAATGTAATCCAAAGTAATCAGATTACGTTACCAAAAATGTGTAATCTAAGAGATTATATTACTGACTACAAATTTTGTGATGTAATCTGTAATCCATAATGTTACAAAAAATCTACCCAGCTCTGTGTACAAGTTTGGGCTCAGTAAGATTTTTTTGAAAAGGAAAATAATACTGGTATTCAGCAGGGATGGGTTAAATTAATCAAAAGTGGCAGTAAAGACATTCATAATGTTACAAAAAAAAATGATATTTGAAATAAATGCTGTTCTTTTGAAATTTATATTCATTAAAGAATCCTGAAAAGACGAATTCCACACAAATATAAAGCAGCATTGTTTTCAACATTTATAATAACACGATAAAAAAGTTTGTCAAGACAAAATTTTGAAGTTGGCTTCAGAGAGTTTGAAAAAGTTTTAAAAGCTTTGAAGTTGTTTGAAGTAGTTTGGAGTTTAAAGTAGTTTTAAATATTAATGTTTTGAAGGCTAGAAGGCTATATAAGTCTAGATCTAGTCTTAAGCCCTGTTAGGACGGTAATTGTTTCTCAGGGCACGTAAGTGATTTTCACCATTTACAGGGGGTAGTTGGTGGTTTTGAAGCCGTCTGAATCCAGGATGTCTGTGTTTTTCTCTCACCACCCCCGTAAAAATCCCCAGCTGAATTACCTGCTGTTTTTTGACAAACACCGAGGTTGTGTGGTTATTTAATTGCCGTCTGAATACACATCTCTGAGATTACAAGAAGAAATTGATTCAAATTTCAGTGTTTAAATCCTTTTTGAGCACTCCCGAACAGTAGCAATAGACTGTTTAAATACACCATAAGTCTAATTGTACAAAATTTTCAATGAAAGTCTATGAGATTTTTGGTGGTTTTGATAGACTGGTTTACGAAAACCAGATCAGTTAGAAAAGTCATGACACACCAAGTCAGACCAGTCTGAAGGTCTGACCCGAGTCTGGTGGTTGTAGCTCTAAAGCTCTAGGAGGAGTTAGGTGTTAAAATTTGGCTAATAATAAGCTTAAATAGTAGATCAGTTCAATGAGAAATGTTTCCAGAGCAGGGTCCTCTTTAGTAAACCTGCACCTGCAGTACTAAACCGAGCACCCAACCCTAAATGAGCAGCACTAATTGAATTCCGTACCCTCGCCGACCCGTTTGACATAAAGACTGCGAGCCAAACCGCTCCAGCATTAAAAACATCAGGTAGACTTATCTCCTGTGCATCGTGGCTATTATCTAACACATGTCGCAATAACAGAAGCACATAGATTTAGTAACAATGTTTAGCCTACACCTCAAGACATTTTTTTTTGTCCCAGCCGTTGCTGTGGCCGGTCAACAGACGGGGAGTTTAGCGGATGCACTCTGCATTTAAATGCGGTTGTCTCTCCTGAAACTCTGCAGTGCATATGTGGCCTTTTGAACCTCTTAGCAGCATGATAAATCAAACTTTTACTCAAACTGTGAATAGATTATATACAGAAAGTAGTGCCCCCTTTATAAACAAGCTGTCATTCGCTTCAGTTGCAGTGCGATTGGCTACAATGCTCAATGCTGCAAATCACATGGTAAATAGAAAGCTTTTTTACAGTCTTCAGACTACAGAGCTTGAACACAAATAAGCACGAGTCTTTTGAAAGCAGCTGCCTATCGGCGGGTACCAAATTGAGTCGAAATAGTCTTGGCTATTGGACCAAACCTCTACAATATCCGGAGGTCTTAATATGGAGTATGTTTTTAATCAACTGCTGGGAAATCATGTTGTGCAATCCAAACCAAGCAGAAAAGTTTCAGGCAGTGCATTACAGCTTTTGGTTTGCCTCATAAAATCTGTGGCGGGAAATACTTCTTTTTTGCTTCTGTCAACGAAGTATCCAGTTAGCATTAAATTTCTCATGCAGGTGAATGGAATACTGTGAGTCTGTCCCACTAGTCACAGGTCACTAATGCTGCGCTAACTAATACAAAATTAGCTTCATCAGCCTCCTACACAGTTTCACTTTGAGTCTCTGCAGCTTTCAAGAATAACCTGAGTTGGCTGAGAACAACATGAATGAGTCAGTCAGGTTTTGTTTTACCTATTTGTTCTCTGTTTTCCCAGAGTTGTGCAGGAAGTCTTTGGCTGACGACTCTGTGAGTAATGCATCCATATTTGTGATCTGATGTGCTCGCAACACTTATGTGCTTTCATTATTGGGTTTTGTTAACGTAATCTTAAAAGGGATTTCAACAAAGACCTCAAATTGTTGCAATTGATTGTGAATTATTTAGGATGTGACGGAGGAGGATGTTGAAGCTGAACTGGCCATCATTCACTCTCAGATGGCTTATGTGATGCAGCTACAGGGCAGAACTGAAGACGCCCTTCAACTCTACAATCAAGTCATTAAACTCAAGTGTGTGTTACAGACTGTACATTTAAAATACGCAACTCAATAGGTGTCCTAATGAAAATGTACTTAACCTCAGGCCATCCAAGATGCAGATGAGTTTGTTTCCTCATGGGAACAGATTTGCATTACATCGCTTGCTCACCAATGGATCCTCAGTAGTGAATGGGTGCCGTCAGAATGAGAGTCTGAATCTGAAACAGGAGTGAAATATGCACAGATTAAGCACTGTTTGCAAGCCAAAACTGTTCTAAACACATGTGTGGATTTTGATGTGAGACGACAACAGTGGTATGGACCTTTTCCACTGGAGTATGCTTTATTTTTTAGCCGTTCTTTTGACTTTTAGAGTGAAATGATGGTTTGAAGTTAACAGCTTCTTTATGATGGATTTGTTTTTTTTTTACAAACAAGCAGGTTTTCACTTCGTAAGACATTAATTGATGGACTGGAGTGGTGTGGTGTGGATTACTTGTGGATTATTGTTTTTATCAGCTCTCATTCTGACGGCACCCATTCACTACAGAGGATCCATTGGTGAGCAAGTGATGTAATGCTACATTTCTCCAAATCTGTTCCCATGAGGAAATAAACTCATCTGCATCTTGGAAGTCCTGAGGGCGAGTCAAATTTCAGCAAAATGTTCTTTTTTGAGTTACCTATTCTTTTAATAATATAGCAAATAAATGAATTTGTCGAAATTATTAGGGGAATTAAAAGGTGCAGAAAATATTGATATTTTCAAAAATCTATTTAGTCTGGGTTTTATGTAGTATCTTGTAATTAATTCTTTATTTACACCACTATAATTAAATTCTATTCTTATTTATTTATATTGCTATGATTTGCATTAGATTTGTTGGAAAATTTCTATAGAAATAAAATTAATTGATATGTATGTTAAGCTTGCCCTATTGGACATTTTTGTGTTTGTATTTGCGTTCAGGCCGTCTGATGTGGGTCTGCTGGCTGTGACTGCCAACAACATCATCACCATTAACAAGGTAAATAATAGAAATCAAGAGGATTTCTCTCATATTCTTCTTTCACATGCCTAAAGGGCCAATCATGTCAGCTGAATGATGAATTAGACCCTCAGCTTGTTTGTAACCGGCGTTTTTATCTGTCTCTTTGATCTTCCAGGACCAAAACGTGTTTGACTCCAAGAAGAAGGTGAAACTGACCAGCGCTGAAGGGGTTGAGCACAAACTGGCCAAAAAACAGTTGCAGGCTATTGAGCTCAACAAAGCCCTGTTGGCTATGTACACTAACCAGGTGATCACCCAGTTTGTGTTGTACAATGTTGTAGAGTTCTTCCTGATGGATGTGACCTGTTCTGACCCCTCGTTGTCGTCCCACAGGCCGATCAGTGCAAAAAGCTGTTGGCAAGCCTGCAGGCCCAGAGTCCAGGTCACCCCAGACCGGTTCTGATCCAGGTGGCCCAGCTTTGCCGAGAAAAACAGCACAACAAAGCTATAGAGCTCTTGCAGGTACTTTGCCCTCCTGACTCTTTCATTTTCTGCTATCTGTGGCGTTCCGTTATGCTTTCCGTCTCTCCTGCAGCGCTTTTCAGATCAGCACCCCGAAAGCGCTTCTGGAATCAAACTCACCATGGCACAACTCTACCTGACGCAAGGTACGAACACAAACCAAACAGATGCTCTTACAGAGAGCAGACTGAACTTCCAAGGGTGTCTGAAGTGCAGTGTATGTGTGCATCTCCAACAGGTCACGTAACCAAAGCCTGTGACATCCTGAAGTCAATAGAAGAGTTTCAATATAAACCAGGAATGGTGAGATTTCATTCGCCTTTGAAGGGACTTACGAGGGCTGTTAGTGGGTTAAGATAATTGTGATTAACCTAAATTGATTTTTATTTAATGCAGTTATACTGAAGTGTTGAAGTGTATGCATAAAAATATAGTTTTAGTAAATATAATTTACTTTTAGCAAACCTAACATCTGTGTTGAAGGACATCAATAAAACGTCTTTTTGTTTCTTAAGAGGAACCAGATTTAAACGGTGTCCTGGTATTTTTTATTTTTATTTTTTGTATAGATTTCTGCTCTGGTCACGATGTACACAAATGAAGAGGACATTGACAGCGCGATTGATGTCTTCACACAAGCGATCCAGTATTACCAGTCAGAGCAGGTAAACGAGAGTGATGATGGTTCGGCGAGACTTTATTAGCTCAGAACTGCATAATTCTGTTTTTTTTTAATCTCTACCTGCTCTCAGCCGGGGTCTGCGATCCACCTCTCTCTGGTGCGTGAGGCTGCCAACTACAAGCTGAAATACGGCCGGAAGAAAGAGGCCACCAGTGATCTGGAGCAGCTGTGGAAACGAAACACGAATGACGTCCACACGCTGGCCCAGCTCATCTCTGCATACTCGCTCGTGGATCAAGACAAGGCCAAAGCGTATCCTCAAACGTGGCGGTTTTGTACAGTAGTATCACTGAAGTCTCAGCAGGAAGGTCACAGGTTTCATTCTGTGAGCTAGGAAGACATTTGCGCTGCTTGACTCCAGGTTGCTGACTGTAAATGTACTTCGCTTTGGAAAAGTACTCAAATGCTGTGTGTTTTCCTGAGCGCTCGGTTTTATTCAGTCTGAGTAAGCATCTGCCTTCCCCGGACACCATGTCCTTCAATGTGGACGTTGATGAACTGGAGAACTCGCACGGAGCCACGTATATCAGGAAGAAAGCTGCCAAAGTCGTGGGCGAAAGCCAGCCTAAAGAACAGGGGTAACACACACCTTCATTTTAAAACTAATTTACATTTCAGACAGAACCCAGTCCATCTGGACACATCACTAAATTTGGTGATGTTTGTGCCCTTAATAATCTACATCAGGGTTTTCTAAACGAGGGCTGCATTTTGGGAATGCATTGTGCATTAGGTTA